>NC_057802.1:575377797-575381093 GCF_018294505.1 Triticum aestivum
CACTCACCCAAAATGGTAAGGAAATAGAATATGACTTTTGAGTTGATGCTTTCTAAGAAACTTGTACAAGTCTTTCTCCACGTCTTCGGGGTGATTTTGTAACACATGTCCATTAACGATATGTGGGTCAATGAACCCAACATCATGGATGTTTCTTATTTTGCATTCCCAAATCTTCAATCTGCATAATAGCGTACGCAACAATATAGTTAGGACAATATATATATATATATATATATATATATATATATATATATATATATATATAGTGCAGGCAATGAAGAACGAGATGAGGTAGAAATAAATCACTTACAGAACGTAGCAACTCAGCATAGATTTGTCGAGCTCGCGCAGATTGAACAGCTGGAACAATTCACTCATATGAACTTGTACAGAGTACCGTTTGGTGTGATGCTCCTCTGTAACATCCGCATAAACATATTCTTTGCCGGCCCATGTTATGAATTGCTTGTACCAACGTAGCAGATTTCGCATTTGTGGTGGTAGACTCTTTTCCCGCGCAGGCTCGACGAGAGGCCCATTCCGCACATATTGTAATGCTATCTCACATACTAGCGCATCCTCAACGCCTAAGAAGGCACGAAGAGTCAAACCCATCTCGGACGCTTGTTTCATGGCACTCGCTACAGTCAATCCAAGTGCTGCCGCAGCTGCTATGATCTCGGGGTCCTCTTCCGGACCGGCTTTCACTATGAGCGGGGGGATCGATTGTTTATTCTGCATCCCGAGCTGGTCAACTTGTTTCCCGCTTTTTTTACTTTCTTCTTTCTCCTCCTTCAATATTTTTGCTTGCCTACGAAGTTCATGTCCATAGTCGTCAGGCATATTCAGCTCGGCTTGGGACGGTGTCGTCAAAAAATCCTTAGCCCACTTCTTTTGCTTCTCAGTGAATACTTGCTTGGGCTCAGGCTCTTTTATCGCCTTCATATCCGCCTTCCATTTCTCATAATGAGCAGACGCGGCCAATTTGGTTTCAGCTTCACTAAGTTCCCAAGGCCTTGGGAGGAGAGGCTTCAGTGATGGCTCCGGTACCCTTGTGGTCTTAGGTACATAAGGGTCCGGGTTAATAGTCCAGGAGCGGGTTTCCTTGCTATCCGCCTGCTTCTGCTTCTTCGCCGGAGGTGGATTGGGGGGCGTCGTACCCGCCGGAGGAGGATTGGCGGGCGTCGTACCCGCCGGAGGTTGTGGATCGGGGGACGGCGTCGAATGGCGTGAAGGAGGTGTAGGTGAACCACCACGACCACCACCACCGCCACCACCACCACCACCACCATCGGAGGGGGGTGGACTTGTTAGCCTTGGCGCCTCGCCTGGAAACACTATGTACTTCTTTTTCCATAGAATGATCTGGCGCTTGACATCTCCAAGTCTTCTCTCTCCTTCGGGTGTAGCTTTGTCAATCTCCAGGTCCTCAAACCCTTGGACTATGTATTCCACCGTGACACGAGCATAGCCATATGCAATGGGGTTGTTGTGGTGGAGTGCTCCAGGTGTACAGGGTAAAGCACTGCCGCTAGCTACCTTCGTGGAAACGTTCCCCACGGGATAATGCAGATCACATTCTTTCATCTCCTTTACATCATCCACGGGGTAGTGAGGCTCCGGTGCACGAATCTCGATCATCAGTGCACTAGCACCAGGCGGGGCATCCGTGGAAGCCACGCTGCTTCTCCGCTACTGGCTTCCGCGATCCGCTTCATGATCTTCATGCGGCCCTGCAGCCGATTTTTCTTTTACTAGTTCATGCACGGTCGGCTTCAACTCATGGAGTTCCGATGCAAACTTCGCCATAAGATCTGCATCCCGGTCCGTCTTTCTCTTACGGCTTCTGTAACAGTACGGGTCATTGTCCTGGGAAAACCCTACTTTCCACGGAACTTTGCCTTTGCCTCGTACACGTCCTCCGTGTTCATCATTCCCGAGGGCTGTTGTCAGTGCGTCTTTCTCTCTGTTGAACTTGATCAAGCCCTCTTGAGCTTGGATCATTGCGTCAATAAGGGCTTGGGTGGGAGCAAACTTTTTCTTCCGGTGAACACACAACCCTGTCTCCGGGTCTAGTGATCCCCCATGCCCGTACCACCAGCTTTTGGCCCTTGGGTCCCATCCCTCTGTACCTAGAGGGATTCCTCGCACCCTCAGGTCCTCCTCCATCTTCTGCCACTTAGACTCCGAAAGGCGGTATCCTCCTGGCCCCATAATATGATGGAACTTTTTCTTACTCGCATTATCCTTATTTTTTTCGATATTTCCTTGAAATGCTCCGATTGCTTTTGCCTCACAAATTCTGGCCAATCATCTTTCAGTTTCTCATGTAGTCCATTGAAATCCGGAGTCTTGCCCTTGTTGACATAGTCACGGGTTAAATTTTTCTTGAAGTTCCGGAATGCTTCGCCCATCTTCTGAAAAGCGAACTCTTTAACTAGCCTCCTCCTCTCACGTCCACCCGGAACCTCGTTACCAAATTCATCGACTTTGTTGTATTCCGGAGGTAGAATGAAATGTTCCATAGCTTTCTCCAGCAATCCTTTTTCGTTCTCTTGTCGACAAAACTGAAACCAAGACGTGCCTTCTTTGGCTCCTTCCATTCCTGGACGGTGATCGGGACGTTGTCTCTAACAACGACTCCGCATTGGTTGATAAACTTTGAGGTGTGCTGTAGGGGCTTGCCGGTTTCACTGACAAACTCAATGGCATATGTTTCTCCTGTTTTCATCGCCTTGGATTTGCCACGCTTTGTCGTACTCGATCCGGCCGAGGGCTAAAAAAAGAAAGAGAGTCGCGCGCATTAATACATATGTATTCACATTTCAGTAAGTTTGTATCACGAGAGGCTCAATGTATATATATACCTCGCCGGAGGTGGTTGCTACTTGCAATTCGAGATCGTCGTTTGTTGACGGTTGACCTCCGTCGACAATGTCCGTTCCTCCACCTTCTTGATCATCGACAATGTCTGTTCCACCGTCAAGGTTCAGAAAAGAAGAGACTACATCCTCTTCTTGCTCATATTCTGAGCCCGGCACATAAGGAATCTCGTTGTTTATGATGCCCATTAAATAACGTTCAGCCTCCGGATCCCTAAGCGGCTCGGCTCTATCGTCCGCCATATGTCACTCCTGCATGTAGTAAAAATTAATTAAGTATAAAGGAATTAAAAAATAAGATTAAGGAGACATAGAGGAGGAGGAATTAAAAAATAAGATTACTGAGCACTGCCAAGTATTTTGTTTTTCCTTTTCTTTTTCCTTTTCTTATTTTCTTTTTCCTTTTCTTAT
>NC_057802.1:575381208-575381797 GCF_018294505.1 Triticum aestivum
TTCTTCTTCCTTTTCTTCTACCTTTTCTTCTTCCTTTTCTTTTTCCTTTTCTTCTTCCTTTTCTTCTTCCTTTTCTTCTTCCTTTTCTTTTTCCTTTTCTTATTTTGTTTTTCTTGGTTTTCATTGGTTTTCTTTGTTTCTTTCTCGATTTTCTTGATTTCATTCCTTTGCATTGGTTTCTTTTGTTTTGTTTTCTTTGTTTTTCTTTTTGGTTTTCATTGGGTTTCTTTGTTATTCCTTATCTTTTGTCGATTTTATCGGTTTCTTTTTGCTTCAACACGTGTTAACTTTTTCAACCTTTTTCTTATACATCAGAAAGATTTTCATATATACATTTAACATTTTTAAACACATGATTAAGTTTTTTTTGAAAACTTATTTTTTTGGATGTATGGGTTTTTTTCATACACACTGTACATTTTTGGCATATATCTAATACATTTTCCTAATACATGTTTAACATTTTCCTAATACATGTTTAACATCTTCCAAACACATTTTAATATTTTTTGAACACATGGTCAACATTTTTCCTTCGTTTGTGGAGGCGGCGGCGGGAGGCGGAGGACGGCAGGCGGCGACGGGAGGC